>NW_022992043.1:104513-143324 GCF_902827175.1 Gymnodraco acuticeps | reverse complement strand
ATATACACCTGAACATCAGCAGGAGAGGACTCTTTAAAGTAGAGACACTACATACTGATATCCACCTGAACATCAGCAGGAGAGCACTCTTTAAAGTAGAGACACTACATACTGATATACACCTGAACATCAGCAGGAGAGGACTCTTTAAAGTAGAGACACTACATACTGATATACACCTGAACATCAGCAGGAGAGGACTCTTTAAAGTAGAGACACTACATACTGATATACACCTGAACATCTGCAGGAGAGGACTCTTTAAAGTAGAGACACTACATACTGATATACACCTGAACATCAGCAGGAGAGGACTCTTTAAAGTAGAGACACTACATACTGATATCCACCCTGAACATCAGCAGGAGAGGACTCTTTAAAGTAGAGACACTACATACTGATATACACCTGAACATCAGCAGGAGAGGACTCTTTAAAGTAGAGCCACTACATACTGATATACACCTGAACATCAGCAGGAGAGGACTCTTTAAAGTAGAGACACTACATACTGATAGACACATGAACATCAGCAGGAGAGGACTCTTTAAAGTAGAGACACTACATACTGATATACACCTGAACATCAGCAGGAGAGGACTCTTTAAAGTAGAGCCACTACATACTGATATACACCTGAACATCAGCAGGAGAGGACTCTTTAAAGTAGAGACACTACATACTGATATACACCTGAACATCAGCAGGAGAGGACTCTTTAAAGTAGAGACACTACATACTGATATACACCTGAACATCAGCAGGAGAGGACTCTTTAAAGTAGAGACACTACATACTGATATACACCTGAACATCATCAGGAGAGGACTCTTTAAAGTAGAGACACTACATACTGATATACACCTGAACATCAGCAGGAGAGGACTCTTTAAAGTAGAGACACTACATACTGATACACACCTGGACATCAGCAGGAGAGGACTCTTTAAAGTAGAGACACTACATACTGATATACACCTGAACATCAGCAGGAGAGGACTCTTTAAAGTAGAGACAACACATACTGATATACACCTGAACATCAGCAGGAGAGGACTCTTTAAAGTAGAGACACTACATACTGATATACACCTGAACATCAGCAGGAGAGGACTCTTTAAGTAAAGTTAAGTAAAGTACTTTACTTCAAAGTAGAGTGAATATACTAAACCAGGTGTAATTTTAAAGGACGTTGCCTCCGTGTTTCTGCTCACCTTCTCGTGTATTGCTCTCCGATTGGATGGCTGTAGCAGCACTTTGACTCCGGCGTTGGTCAGCTCTTTGACGTGTTTCGGTGCGAGCGGCGCCCTCCTCTCCCAGGGGTTGATGTCCTCACGGCGGATAGCCATGACGGCTCGATGGTGGTCATATCTTCGCTGAACTGAGAGGCAGCGGCGCGACCTCTGACCTCCGTGACTGAGGAGTCTGAACATGGCTTCAGAATTGGGGCGACAATTAGTCCATCAACAGACAAATATGTGATTTCAGCCCCTCAAATATAGAGATTTCCTGCTTTTCTATGCATTACATTAGATAACATAAGATTAACTTAAGTGATCCCTGTCTGGGAAATCATTTTATCACAGCAGCAAGTAAACAAGGCATTACTGCTTTAAAATAAATACAGTAAATATTTTCATATAAAAAGTGAGGGATATATATCTATAGAGTATCCTTATCAAATAAACTCTATAAATACACAGAATAAGTTAGTATTCATAGTAAAAGACCAACCTAAACTACTATGAACATGTATTATAGGATACTTTTTGAGTGGATATAAAGACACATTTTCATGGACCTTCAAAACTGAAACACAAACCATTAATTTTAAAACAGAAATCTGCAAATAAACAGGTTAAACAGATAGTGATTAGTCGCAGCCCTTCGACACACACTGACTTGCATAATCAATTACACAAAGCCAATAGAGATAATATCATAAAACAACAGCTCGGAGAGGTTTCTTTGCACCGTGCATTGTTGTACGTCGGACAAAACAGAGTGGGAATAAAACCTGACAGTCAGGATGAAATATGACTCAAGAGGTCAGAGGTCGGGTAAAGTTTGCTGCTGGGAGAGAGCTGCTGCAGGACAGGTGGTGTTCGAGGACCAGAAGAAACAACCAAACAGAAAAATACAACACACTAGTTCAACTGCTGAGGACATAAAACACACCATGAAGGGTTTAAAGACATGAGCAGCACATGCACAACAATAAATATCCAGGTGTTTAGAATAAAGCCAAAGAGAAACACTCTTCCTAATTTGCACATATTTCTGAATATATTTTCTGCACAGCCCTTCACTTTAAAATACAACACACTTCAGTTTGTCATATATTCATTGTACTGAGTGTTTTGGTATATTCTGTATATTTAAAAACGTATCTGTATGTCTTTTTAATGCTAAAGGTTTGACCTTCTCTTACAACTTATGTTGATTATGTTAGCACCATCATAGCATCAAAGCTAATTCCTTGTAAACGTAGCTGTCAATAAACTTGATTCTGATTATTCCAGTTAATAACATCGTATTGTGAATGTGTGTAAAAGGTGCTCAGTGTAATACAGAGTGCTATTTTTGATATTGATATGACTCTGATAACTGTATGTTAAATATAAGAGTTCAGTTAGCATTTGGTTAGCATAGCTTAGCGCATATAGCTTCCCTGTGTAAATGATTGTTTTAACACTGGTTTGGTTATAGATTAAACAAATGTTAATTGGTGGTTCAGGGTTACAAAGAGTGGGACTGTTAGCGAAGTAGTTTAAATCAATTTAAAAACAGTACACATTTCCACCTGAATTAATTTGGCTAATTATTTGCTCTATTTTATTCCCATTTCCACCTTAATCCCAGCATATTGAGGTACTTTCAATTGTTACCTTTAGTGGTTTCTACTCCTCTACAGTTCAGATGTAAATGGTGTACTTTTCCTCCACTACATGTACTTAATACCTTTAGTTACTTTACAGATGTGGATGAATGATGTGAAATATAATCAAGTATTAAATCAGACAAACAAGATCTACTTCTACTTTTACTGAAGTACAAGATCTGAGTACTTCTATTTTTACTTAAGGACAAGATCTGAGTACTTCTACTTTTACTAAAGTTTAAGATCGGAGTACTTCTACTTTTACTTAAGTAACAGACCTGAGTACTTCTACTTTTACTCAAGGATAAGATCTGAGTACTTCTACTTTTACTCAAGGATAAGATCTGAGTACTTCTACTTTTACTCAAGTAACAGATCCGAGTACTTCTACTTTTACTCAAGGACAAGATGTCAGAACTTCTACTTTTACTAAAGTTTAAGATTGGATTACTTCTACTTTTACTCAAGTAACAGATCGGAGTACTTCTACTTTGACTTAAGTAACAGACCGTTGTACTTCTTCCCCCTCACAGACCTCATGTTGGGAACCAGTGGAAACCCACTGTTTGCTAAACACTTTAAAACAATACTATAATCCTGAGCCTTGTCTAGTATTGACAGCCACTGTGTTAATATCAGTGCTACACGGCTATATTTAAATGTTATATAAACAATGAACTCATATGAACCTAAAGTCAAAGCCAGCACTGACTCCCTCAGAAAGGAGATTTAAATGGGTAACACAGTGAATGGAGTTTGAGGCAACTTTAACCTCCAGCTGCAGACTCTTAGGTCAGATCCTGGATCAGATCCAACACTTCAACACGCCCTCATGTTTACACAATACATAAAGTACCGATACTTGGATCGATCAGCGGCTGCATGTGGAGAAGCGTCCGGGTCAAACTCACCTTTTGTGGCCGGGCTTCAGTTCACCACGCCGGCTCCTGCAGAGGGAAAGTGAGGAAGGAGCTCCGGAGAGTCACGCAGAGGTGATCCTTCCGCACGGTGAACTAATCCGTTTCCGGGCAGACTTTCAAAATAAAGCCAAACAGCAACGTTTCTGTTTGGAAAGAGAGTATTTAAACAACTTTACATCTAATTACAGATTATGATCAAACATTTTACGAGAAGAAAAGCTTTCAGTAAGAAGTTTTAAAGGTGGCTGATTCAGGTTTAAATCAAAGCTTATTTATATTTCCAATATCACAAAGTGGTTTGTCTCACTGGGTTTTACAGATTAACAAACACGGGGCTAAAAGATACATGCAATGACAAGAACAATGGACAAAGCGGAGTGTAAAATACACATACAAAACATTAAATGAGATACAGTAAACACAAATCACAATAACAACATTAAAACTGTAAGACTCAGGAGGATAACAGGTTAAACCCACTTTAACAATATGCTGTGATTGAAAGGTAAGACTTCAGCACAAGTACTACCTCACACTTTAACATATTAATTTTTCACATTTGCTTTTGAACACTTTTACATTTCATACTACGTCACTTGCCCGGAGGTGGAAGAACTTAAGAAGTACTCAGATCTTGTACTTTAGTAAAAGTAGAAGTACTCAGATCTTGTACTTTAGTCAAAGTAGAAGTACGCAGATCTTGTAGTAAAAGTACAAGTACTGAGATCTTGTACTTGAGTAAAAGTATAAGTACTCATATCTTGTACTTGAGTAAAAGCATAAGTAGGCCTACTCAGATCTTGTACTTGAGTAGAAGTAGAAGTACTCAGATCTTGTACTTGAGTAGAAGTAGAAGTACTCAGATCTTGTACTTGAGTAGAAGTAGAAGTACTCAGATCTTGTACTTGAGTAGAAGTAGAAGTACTCAGATCTTGTACTTGAGTAGAAGTAGAAGTACTCAGATCTTGTACTTGAGTAGAAGTAGAAGTACTCAGATCTTGTACTTGAGTAGAAGTAGAAGTACTCAGATCTTGTACTTGAGAAGAAGTAGAAATACTCAGATAGGCCTATTGTAGGCTACTGATTTAAGACTTGATTATATTTCACATCATTCATCCAGATCTGGAAAGTAACTAAAGGTATTAGATACATACGAGTAAAAGTACACCATTTACCTCTGAACTGAAGTGGAGTAGAAGTACAAAATAGCCTAATATTAAAATACTCAAGTAAAGTCAAAGTACCTCAAAATTGTACCTAAGTACAGAGCTTGAGTTGATGTACTTAGTTACCACCAGGTTCCGGTTTGCTCTGCTGAAGTATGTAGTTCTCCGCTGTGGAAGTCGAAGCAGATCTTTGCATCCATGGACGGAATGGATGGAATTTCTCTGTAGAGGAACGTTAGATAAATTAACCTTGTTTTGATGTACTGTGCACCCCGTGTGGGCGGTGTCGGAGCTGTATCACCGTGTATGTTACGAGCATTTTTATTTATTTTAAACAAACGCACATACGTTTATATCATGTTTTAACAAAGAGGGAGGAAGTAGGGTACATTTCCAAATGCGTGCAGATGGAGATAAATTAATGTCACCGCCCATCTACAAGAAATTACGTGACATCTCGGAGGTCGTTTCAGACCGCGCGAAGCGTTTAAAGGTCTGGACAGTAGCAACGTGTCTCAGCCAATCAGCATCCAGAATTGAGGAACGGCCTCCCGCTCAGCCAATCACAGTAAAGCTTATTTTTCACTGACTTTATGTGACTGGAAATATAAACAGCGGAAAATAATCAGGATTGGAAAGTTACTGGATACTTTTCCTCAAAAACTGTAATAAAATTAAGGTATTTGTACTTAATATAAGTATGTCTGTTTTATGCCACCTTTTACTTCTACTCCACGGCATTTTAAAGGCAGATATTTTACTTTCTACTTATTTATTTCAGTGACTTTTCAGATTTTAATTAATGATAACAATCAACAAACAAACTCTTATAGGCTCTATGATTTAAAGTGAAGTTACCTAGCAGTACATAAAGTAATTAAAATGATCTTTTAGTATGTCTGTGTTTATGAAATATCATTAAATGTATTCATGTGTTCGGCCAAAATGCATTTTACAGGCCTTGTTAAATATTTGTATTATTAAGTAAAAATAATTAAACGAGTGATTACACGCAGTTGATTTTATTTATTATTTGTTCCATGTTAAGCGTCTGCAGCAGGAGGCCCCAAACCTTCACCACAACATGATTCTTATTGTATAACAGAAGTACAATTTAAAATAAATATCATAAAACACCTTTTTTTTTTTACAATAATCCTGAGATTTAAATAAAAAATAACAACAGACGGACGGGACCAGAGATGTGGAGGTGAAGGGATGGTACTGAAGTTAAAACCCACCAACAGTGTAGGAACTATAGTGGTACTTAAGGTCGAAGAATATTACAGCTTGTATGCAATATTGTTGTTATTTCCACCGTCATTTTGTAATATGAATACCATTGCAGGTCAATAAAAAGGAGGATCATGAACCTTTGTATCCATCTTAACATCTTTTTATGATGTCAAATTGAAAGTGGGTGCAGCTAGAAAGTCTGTAATATGGTAATACTTAAATAACACACTCCAGCAGGGGCGCACCTTGCGAACAGGCAAGGCAGGCAACTGCTTGGGGCCCCGGACCAGAAGGGGGCCCCCAAAGAAGGTAGATTAAGAAGGTCCACAGCAACGACAACATGAAACACCCTTTAATTTACTGCAACGACATGTCGGGTAACCCCCTTCAGGGGGCCCCATGCATAGCGCGCCGTCAAAAGCTCATATTTTCAGTTGCGCTGCTCCGCTCCGGGGGGGGGGGGGGGGGGGGGGGGGGGGGGGGGCTATGCATGGGGAATTGCCACTGCACTCCAGTCATGGTAAAACCCCAAATAGCATAATATGGCCTCTTTAAACAAACAGGAGGCAATAGTGCATTTATTGGGGACTATTTTCAGCGGCGGATTAATCCACATTTGGTGCTCTGTGTGTGTGTTTGTGTCAACAGGACGGTGTGTGTGTGTCAACAGGACGGTGTGTGTTTGTGTCAACAGGACGGTGTGTGTTTGTGTCAACAGGACGGTGTGTGTGTGTCAACAGGACGGTGTGTGTTGTGTCAACAGGACGGTGTGTGTGTGTCAACAGGACGGTGTGTGTTTGTGTCAACAGGACGGTGTGTGTGTGTGTCAACAGGACGGTGTGTGTTTGTGTCAACAGGACGGTGTGTGTGTGTGTCAACAGGACGGTGTGTGTGTGTCAACAGGACGGTGTGTGTTTGTGTCAACAGGACGGTGTGTGTTTGTGTCAACAGGACGGTTGTACGGTGTGTGTGTGTCAACAGGACGGTGTGTGTTTGTGTCAACAGGACGGTGTGTGTGTGTGTGTCAACAGGATGGTGTGTGTGTGTGGGATTGAGTCAGAATAAAGTACAGCGTGTGTTCAAGGTAATAAAAGAACATGTATATAAATGCAAAATTATGATGACTTTTTAATATTTTTGGACGACAACGGCGCACTATGGCACAGAGAAAGAAGATATATTAGACTTTGATACACACACACACAATACTTAGTTAGTTGCATAAAATCACCTGGTTTGGTCTGTTTATGGGATTTGTTGACTAAGACAGAATATATAACATTAGTTTCAAAGACTTCGGGGTTGAAACCTTGGTGTAAATCAGGTTTTTACTTGTGTCTTGTTTCATCTCCACTTAATCTCTGGTGTCATCAATCCCACATCCTGAGATGCAAAATAATGAAAACCAGTAATCACTGATGACTAAGGACATGATAATTAGCCACCATTATAATATAATTGACTAATAATCAGAGGAGTTTAAAGTTCAGTTTGTCCTCTGAAGTGTCCTCAGTCCAACGCGAGCAGAGAGTCCGACGTTTCCAGGCGTTTGGGGGTCAGAGAGGTCACCTTATATTGAGTCTGAGGGGCCTCCAGGGGTCACGAAGGGTCAAGTTCAAGAGGAACGGGTCAAGAGGCCTGAGAGGAGTCCTGTGTTTCTTCCAGGAAACGAATGGAAACTGTTGGTTTATTTGTAGGAGTTGTAGGAGTCCGTCTTCATTGAATGTATTCCCTTGAGCTTAAAAGCACAATGAGTAGGATTTGTTGGCAGCGGTTTGTGAACAACAACATTAAAAAGTTGGTCCTTTTTCACAGGTTCAACAAGAGGGTAATGTGCGTATCCGTGCAGCTTTTATTTTAAAAAGATCCTTGTCCACTTGATGTTTTGCGTTCCTATATTTGAGGTTTTTTCAATGGTGTGTTTTCGTCGCTTCTCCTTGATCGTGTGCTTACGTTATAGCACCTGATCGCTCCGTTTTTATTTGGGTTTACGTCCATTATCGTCCCAAAAATAGCAAAATAAAAAACATCCACTCAGAGAGTTGTGCCGCCACATGCTTCGAGATGTTCACATGGGATGTTTTCTGTTTTATTTTCCTACTCATTGTGCCTTTCATTGACCAAAAACAAGCGTGAAATGTCACCGTTTGTGAGCAAATACTGTTGGACTTCATTGGTTCTATGTGAAAATGTGTCTCTTTTTTTAACAGGGACCAAAAAATACTGATTGTCGTTGGTCGTTTTGGATTTACGGCCAAATATTTTACAGCGATACTTCCATCATGATTGTCAACTTTTCATCTGGGATGCGACACGATCGGTTATCTTCTGTGTCAAACAATTTAAAGGGGAACTTCACTAGCTTTTTTATTCCTTCTCGGATACTTAAATGACAAATTAATGACAGAAAAGCTGCGTTACAGACAGAGTATTTGGGGTTTTGAAGAGATAGACACGCAGGAAGGGTCTATCCAGTCAATCCATCCAGTTGCATTGTGGGAAATGTAGGAGTCTTCGTTTTTGAAGCCTAATCAGGATGTCTTAGCTTTTGCTGCGTAAACTTTGAGATTTTTGAGAAAAGCGTCTAAACAAAAATAGGTTTTAGAAAACTTCATAGCTGTTGAGGGTCTGATCAAAACACACAAACTAGGTGCATTGTGGGAAATGTAGGACGCTTAGTTTCATACGTATCTCTATCTCCGCCGCTTTGTTTTGGACTGTTTTCCTGGCCTTAAAAGTGTCAAAATAAAAGACAATTTGTCTGGAAAAAAACACCATCCAGGTGCATTGTGGGAAATGTAGGACACAGACATTTTGACAGTTTGTTCAGCCTCAATTGAGTTGTATTTAAGATATTCGTTTTTAACAAATTGTCAGAATCGTCCTTTGGTGTCAAAATAAAGCAGGGAGGATCAAAACACACAACCCAGGTGCATTGTGGGAAATGTAGGACCCGTTTTGTCATGTAAATCTAAGCCTTGCTTTGATTTTGACATTTCATTTGGCCTTAAAAAAGTCAAATATGAGATATTTTTCGATATATTCTTTGCATGTATAGTCAGAATCCTCCTTCAGGTTTTGGAGAACTTCATGGCTGCACAAGACAGAAGTCAGTGTCCAAATGAAGCCATCTGAGAGCAGGATTTTGTGATTTTCGGCACCAAAAGACACATATTAGAGGATCCAAATGACTGGAACCAGGGTACCGAAGCACACTGATTGGTCACTTAGGGGCAAAAGTTCCTAATAAATTAAAATAGTCTTCTTCCTAACACCTTCAGGGCTCCATAGACCAGGACTTGAGTTCAGTTTCAGTGTTTGTAGTGCCTGGTTCAGGCCTGCGGGGGGGGGCTGCGCGGTGTTGAGGTCGTGCAGCTTCCTCATGTGTTTCTTCAGGTCAAAGTTCCTGCAGAAGCCTTTTCCACAGGTGGGGCAGGTGAAGGGCTTCTTGTCGTTGTGCGTGTGCATGTGGAAGGTGAGGTTGTACACCTGGTGGAAGGCCTTGTTGCAGATTGCACACTTGAACTGCTTCTCGCCGCTGTGCGTCAGCTTGTGGTTCTTGTAGTTTCCTGCAGAGAGTCGAAGAGCAGGAGTCAGAAAACACGAAATACTTTGACTAAAGAGCCCATTGTTTAATAAATATAATGATATCTCAGAAACTGCTTCAAAATCAGACAATATAAAGTACATTTTTGTCAAACTCATTATCATAAAAATCCGTTTTTGGCTGCACAAGAAATAAGTTAGTCTAAATGAAGCATTGTCTGATCAAAACACACAATCCAGGTGCATTATGGGAAATGTAGGACCGTTAGTTTCATATACATATATCGGTCTCTGCCGCTTTGTTTTTTGACTGTGTTTGACTGGCCTTAAAAGTGTCAAAATCAAAGATAATTTCTCTGAAATAAATCCAGAAACAGCCTAAATACACCAGGTGCATTGTGGGAAATGTAGGACACGGACATTTTGACAGCTGTTCGGCCTTAAAAAGACTTTCATTTAAGATATTCGTTAAATGATCAGAATCTTCCTCTAATGTCTATGAAGCAGGGAGGGTCTGATCAAAACACACAATCCAGGTGCATTATGGGAAATGTATAGGACCCCTTGTTTCATATAGCATCAGTGAAGCATTAGCATATTAAATACGTGTTTTATCCCACAGACTATAAGGCTGGGAAGGGTCACCATTCACATATGTCCGTAATATTCTACCGTAGTATTTATATATTAATATGAATAATTTTCTACTTTCAACTGAGTAACATTTTGAATGCAGGACTTTTACTAACAGAGTATTCCTACACTCTGGTACTACTTGTACTCAAGTACAAGATCTGAGTACTTCTACTTTTACTCAAGTACAAGATCTGAGTACTTCTACTTTTATTAAGTACAAGATCTGAGTACTTCTACTTTTACTCAAGTACAAGATCCGAGTACTTCTACTTTTACTCAAGTAGAAGATCTGAGTACTTCTACTTTTACTCAAGTAGAAGATCTGAGTACTGTTTCTGTCAAAATGTCTGTGTCCTACATTTCCCATAATGCACCTGTGTTTTGATCAGACAATGCTTCAACTTATGTCTTGTGCATGATCTCAGTCCTTCTTCTTTTACTCAAGTACCAGATCTGAGTAGCCTGCTTCTCTGAATATATAAAAGCACTCTTTCTTTCCTCACCCTTCTGATGAAATCCCTTCCCGCAGAACTCACACACAAACGGCTTGTATCCCGCGTGTATGCGCGTGTGTGTGTTGAGCGTGGAGCTGCGGTTGAACGCCTTCCCGCACTGGTTACACTTGTGAGGCTTTTCCTGCACAAACACACGGGAGGAGAAGTATTTAATATCACAGAAAATACATGAATTATTTATTTATTTGTATTTAACATGATTTGACAGATTTATATTTTGTATTTAGTTGCTGCAGGATTTAAAAACATGAGCTCATTCAGCTGAAATGATATCGATGTGTTGATTGACCACAGGAGGAGATGTATTTATTATCACACACAATCACACATCGATCAATATCTATTATATTTCATTTTGGCTGCACAAGAAAGAAGTTAGAGTCTAAATGAAGCAGGGATGATCAACACACACAATCCAGGTGCATTATGGGAAATGTAGGCCCTTATTTCATGTAGCATTAATGAAGCAAAAGCGGGGTGATTTAGCCTAATGTGGGACACTTGTTTGAAGGTCGCTCCTTCCTCATCTGTGATTGGACATTTGAGAAGTCATGTGATTTTGATCGCATGACATCACAGCTTGTGTTAACTCATAGTTTCATTGACTCTCATTTGTTTGCGGAAGTTTAGGTGTCGGGCAATTCACCCCATATTAAATACGTGTCAACTTTGTCTGATGTTTATTTGTTATTTGTTTGCTGCAGGATTAAAAAAACACGAGAGTTTATCTGAAATGATATGGATGTGTTGAGTGACCACAGGAGGAGCTCAAACGCAACACTGAGAGGCAGAAAAAGCTCAATCGTTATTTTAATGTTTACTTTTTCCACTAAAACGTAGCATTTCAGTTCGACTTTGAGGTGTCCGAATACCATCACTGAGCAATATGATAAGGGGACTTTTTTTAGTGTTTAAGGGATTCAAACATGACCACATGAAAAAAACAAAGCGAATTATTTGTTTTCACTTATCAAAAACCACCTTTAAATAAATGCCTCAGAGACGCACCCTTAAAAAACTAATATAATAATAGATGTAATGGATTAACTTCACTTTGAAATGGATTGTCAGGTCACACACACAAACAAACACACACACACACACACACACACACACACACACACACACACACACACACACACACACACACACACAACACACACACACACGTTACACAATGTACATGTATTTGATGTGACTAAAGGTGTGTGTCCTACCTGAGTGTGTATGATTTTGTGTCTGCAGAGCGTGCTCGCCTGTCGGAAGCCTTTCCCGCACACTTTGCACACAAACGGCCGCGCGCCTGTGTGCACGGGCATGTGGCGCGTCAGGTTGTAGTGCGCGTTAAACACCTGCGAGAGAAAAAAAAATACGATGTAAAAAACACACATTCAAATAATAAAACACACATTAAATTAATAAAACACACATTAAATTAATAAAACACACCACAAACACTGTATATTCCCCTTCAAATAACACATATTATATTTTAGTTTATTGTCGAAAAACACACATTTGAATGTGTTTATGCTCTCCGTGCGATGAGATGTGTTTAATTAAAATAAGAAAGTCCTTTGTCAGCCTCTTTACTCTAAATAATGAAATTTAAAGGACAAATAATGCCATTGAAACTACTTTACCCCCCCCCCCCTCCCCTTTATGTCCCAGTTTAAAGGCTCGCGATGTTTTCCAGAACGTTTTAATCTGGAGCTTTTTAATGATCAGCCTGAGTCTAATTAAAGCTGCCGGGGGTCTTCAATGGGCTCTGAGTGTAATGCTGTCAGAACAACACAATGAGCTCTCATTGTGTTGTTGTTTTGTAACTGTTTTGAATTTAATGGCAGAATTAACAACATTTAATTTAGTTCTGATTCTACTGGACTCTGTTTTCCGACCTTTGTGAACGTGTGTGAGGTGGGAGGTGGAGGAGTTAGGTAAGTCTGGGCTACCCTTTACATTTCATCACGTGGTAACACATGTTAGACACACGGTTAGTGGATTGTATTCTGCTTTGTCCAGTTCTTAGTAGTTCAGTTAGTGAGGCTTTTGTTTGAGTTGTGGGTTCAGAGGACAGATAGAGATAGGCCTGGTTTTCTTATATGTATTTCTTTTGTTTGGCACAGTCTCCTTGTTGCACTGCCGCTGCCTCCTGCCTCCTCCTCCTCCTCCTCCTCCTCCTCCTCCTCCTCCTCCTCCTCCTCCTCCTTCCTCCTCCTTCCTCCTCCTCCTCCTCCTTCCTCCTCCTCCTCCTCCTCCTCCTCCTCCTCCTCCTCCCTCCTCCTCCTCCTCCAAAGAGCATTTACGGTCATGTCTTTGTTATAAAATGAATACACTTGTGTTAACGTTCACTCTGACTCCCTCGCGTATTGGTTGTTGCGTGTTACTGACTCCAGGTCCCCTAGACACCTTAGTGGGGACGTGACAATATGTCCTCACCCTTTTTGTCTTTATAATCAAAAACCTCTTATTTTGACAGATTCCCTGGAAGCTATATCAAATGATCCTGAAAGAAAGTCTAAATGAATCCAATCTGTTCCCGTTTTAAATCCTATGTTATTTAGTTGTTGTTTACTTGTTGTTCACTTTAGAACTCAAACATCCCGCTCAAAATGTTTCTAAATGACATGTGATCATTTTCCAATTAAGATGATTTCCTTACGAATGAAAGGGAATGAAGATCCTTTTATCGTCTGATGATGAGGTGATATAACTCATAATTGGGCCAATTTCACTCTCTATCAGGGGTGTCAAACTCAAGGACCGGGGCCCAAATCCGGCCCGTGACTTCACGTAATGCGGCCCCACAAGAGCTTGCAAATAATATGTTTATTACACGGTTACCGATTTACAGAAGCACGTTGCCCATAAACTACATGTCCCACAATGCATCTCAAATTTGACTTTTTCTCATAATTTGACTTTTTTTTAATGTTGACTTTTTTTTCAGAATTTGGGTTTTCTTCTTAAATCATTTTGTGACATTCTCACTGAAGAGACTTGCAATTATTTGCGCGAGACTTCTGCTTTCAGACGTAGTTAATTATGAAGCTATTACCCTATCCGATAATAATCCAAAGCAGAGGCAATCATGTAATATAATACATTATTTTATATTAAATATATATGTATATTTATATAGTCTTGAAGTTACAGCCGGCCCTTTGAGTGCAACCATAACGCTGATGTGGCCCGCGATCAAATTGAGTTTGACCCCCCCGCTCTACATGATCAACGGTTATACATGTTATCCCCAAAAACACCTTGAATTAATCCGATTTTATGAACATCGTTAAAATTGACTTTTTAAAGAAAAGATGTTGAAAAAAAAGAAAATTCTTAAACCAGTTTGAATAATCAACATTTTAGGTTTGAATCCGATTCAATAATACCCCAAAAATAACCCTTTAAATACAAAATCCCATGAAATAGTGTAACATAAATCTGGATTCTTAAATTGATTAAAACGATGAACCTTTAATAAACACATCTTTGAAATGTATCCCCTCAAAAGGGTAATCCAAAAGTCCATCCAGAATAAAAACAGAAATCCTAATAATAATAATAATCAGATATAAAATCTTTCGGTTTGACTTTATTTATTAAACATTAACCTGCTGCATGTTTTTAAGTGATGTAGTTTCCTTTGAATAATAACAGCTGGGTGCGAGACTCCCTGAAATGGTTTCTTTTAAATCTGGATTTTTCCAAAAGGCCATTCTTATAATAATCAGTAATAAAAACCTCTGAATTAACTCTCTATTTAACACATAAATCATTACGTCTCGAGGTCATATAGTTTCCTGATTATTAATACAGGTCTCAGGACTGAACAAATGTTTCCTTTGAATCTGGATTTTCACCAAAGGCCTTCCAAACATCCTCTGAATGAACACTTAAGTCATTACGTCTTGAAGTCATTACTTGTATCTTATTTTATTTAGTTTTATTTCTATTTGTATTCCACACACTATCTTATCTTCTCAGTTTGCTTTAACTCCATCACATACCATGATGTTATTGGGCTATACAAATAAAGCTTGATTTGATTTATTTAGTTTCCCGGTCAGTAATAATAATAATAATAATAATAATAATAATAATAATAATAATAATAATAATAATAATAATAATAATAATAATAATAATAATACCGGACTCAGGACTCACTTTCCCTGAAATGTTTTAGTTTAAATCTGGTCCAAAACCTTCTGAATGAACTCTCATTTAACACATAAATCATTAGGTCTCGAGGTCATTTCGTTTATTTTCCTGGTTAATAAACAGGAGCACTCACCTTCCCGCAGACCTCGCAGGTGAACACTTTGGGTTTGTTCCCGGGACACGAGCCTTGGATCCGGGCCGCCGCCGCAACCGCCGCCGCCGCCGCGGAGCCTTTGAAGATCTTCTCGGTGAGGATGTGGTCCTTCATGTAGTTCTGGATCTGACTCTGACTCACCGGGTACCGATCCGTCTGCTGCTGTAACCCCGGCTTCACGCTCTTCTCCGCCATGAGGGCTTTGTGGCGGGCGCTGAGCAGGTAGGAGGCCATGGGGTGCAGGTTCACGAGCCCGGGGGGCGCGCACCCTCCTCCTCCGGTGTCCCCGGTGCAGTTCAGGTAGCACACGGTGCCCATGGTGGGGAAATGGGACTGGTTCACGACGCGCGGCCGGAACAGTTTGTACTGCCCCGGAGAGGACTCATCCTGCGGGGGACCGTGCTTGTAGTTCAGCCCGAAACCCAGAAAGTCTGCCGGAGTCGCGAGAGAAGAGGCGTCAAAGTGTCCCGGTTCCAGCCCGGTGATGCTGATCCGGTGTCCGGTCTCATACCCGAGCGGCAGCAGCGGGATCATGCAGTGCAGCGGGGCCGGGTCGGGTTTCCCCGCGGGAGGAGCGGGCTGGAACCAGCTGGGGAGCGGGATTATCGACTTGGGCTCGGGCGTCCGGGCCATAATCCGGTCGATGGAGAAAGCGAGAGGTTTGCTGCCGGAGATGAGCGAGTCTGAGCCCGCAGGCTGGCTCCCAGAAGCCGGGGGGGAGCCGAGGATCCCCGCTGGGCGGCGGAGAGGACCGTCCATCACCGCCGCGATGAGAAGCTGCTGGAGGGGAAGGTCGCTCCTCACCGGCCCATCATCTGCTGGGGAACCCCCCCTCCAAAAATAAAATCACCTTATCGTCCTTATCGACGGCAATCAGCGCGTGCGGAGAGCCGAGACCTCGCGGATCGTTAACCGTCCAGGAAGAGAGAGCAGGGAAAGTAGATAATTTGCTCAATACTCCGCTGTCGATTCTCTGCACTTGTCACCGCTGGATAAGAGGAGGAAGAGGAGGAGGAGGAAGGTCGTCCCTCACTTGGCAGGACTCCTGCTCAACTGGAAGGTATTTGGTAAATCCCAGGTCCCCTTGTGGCTTTGCGTGACATCATTTTTTTCTTTCTTGAATCACGTAACGCGGGGGTCAGGAGCTGTGGAGGAGGTTTGGACGCGTCTTTGGCTCCTCTAACGCCAGCCCCTCTCCACGCACGGAGACACACGGAGCTGTCATGTGGCTGAACTTGAGACAGAACACGGATCGAGATGTTGAACAGGAAATGGATTTAAAGACATCGATCTCAGCCTGGGTGCGCTTTGAATATCACACTTTGACTCGGAGCGTTTTTTGTCTTCATCCTTTTATTTTTTACGCTCATGATTTTTGGATGCTCAAACAAACACATCCACGAAAGAAAAGGCTCTCTAGAGACTTGTGTATATATTCTGAAGAAGCAACCTGAGAAATAACAGTTAGCTGCGCTTTCTTATCTCATCTCCTGCATGCTTTCTTTTTTAGTTTTGGATGCATTTGGTTCTTTTACGCGCATTTACGCAAATTCATCAGGATGAATAAATAACACGATGTGCGTAAACCTTCATCCTTCCAGTGATGATGAAGAGGGAGCTGAAGCTAATAAGGAGGATTTATTGTTACATTGTGAACATTAGATGGACAGAAAGGGCCAGACAAGCGAAGCAGGAGATACAAATAATAAAGAATACATGTGTACGGTATTTGTTTTGTGTTTCTGGACTGAAACTGGTGTGTTTTTCATTATTGTAAAAAACACAAACACCAGATTTTAAAATGTCGTTTTTCACTTTTCAGTTCATCTGATAAAGCCTGAGATTATTATTACTCATTTATATTATTCTGATTTGTACATTTTTGACGGTGAGACAATGACTGGAAATGATCGGAAGGATTTGTTAAAATATCAAAAGCGCGAAAAGATTTTTAATATAAAAAAACAAAACGTGAACATTAACGTCCTAAAATGAATCTGACCCTTCAATAGCAATACAGCACAACAGATAACACGATGTCTTAAAAAGGCAGTATTTAAAACAGTAATATTAAGGATATATATTTTTGGTATCAATCTTAAACGAATGCAGTTTGTAAAAAACATGAAGGTGGCATTTTTTATGAAGGAATGTGAGATTTAAGACTTTTGTATTTCTATGGGATGCTTGAGGTTTCAGAGGCCGCAGAAAACATTTAAACACATTTCTATAAAATACTCGTTTTGCAAAAAATACAATCATTATTTTGTCATCCAGCAAATTATTGAGAAGCCTTAGGAAAACCAAAAAGCTCTTTATTACAAAAGGCCTTCGTTGTTGCAGGCCTTCTGTGTTTCATTCTGTCCTTCTAATGTTCTATACATAATAATCTAACATGTTTTATAACCATAATAATATTAATGCATCACTGGAATGTAGATTTGAGCATATCTAAGCGTTTTAACAACTAAAGCCCGTGTTGACATCCTGGAGGCTGCAGGTGATGGATAACAACTTGTAAAATAATTGATATTATATATCAGGTGATAACTGTTGACAAATACCTACACATATTAACTTAAAATGTCCTTAAACCTGCCTTTAACTTATAAAGCACTTATCAAAGGGAAATTAAAGTGTTGCCATTATTGCACACATTTAAAGATATAATACTAACAATGTGTTTTTTTTGGCAGTAACAAAAGGAATTCAAAGATCTTATTGCATGAAGATGTGTCATCAGAAAACCAGTTAATAATGAGGGAGTGGAATAAAGGAAATTCAATGTGTAATGTGAGGTATAATGAAGACACGAGTTATATGTGTACATCGATGCAATTCTGCACAACACATATGGAAATAAGAGTTATATGCAAATAGTAAAAGAAAGTGCACATTTTCATTATGATCACATTATTATTGACAGTGATGTGTCTTTGTTCTGCAGAGTAATTAATTATATAACCTTGTCATTTACGCCTTATCTCCTGCTGAATTTATTTATATATTAATATGAGCTTTAAATATTTGTGTTTTATTGTTTTTTTTAATCTTTCAGTTTCATGTTTTTTTTTTTTTAATAATAATCATGAACAAAACGTTCCTTTTAAAATCTGGATGAAAAATGTGATGTTCATTAGATTTGTTTCTCTTTACTGGAATCTAAGTTGAAACCTATCACAGCCTTTCTATTGAAATTATTATTATTTTAATTATTAATAATGTGTCCTTGCTCTGTTTGTGACAGCGGCGGCAGGAAAATGTTCGATGCTCATTTTAATGAGGAGAGAAAAGGAAGCTGATGGACGGCAGCCAGCGACAGTTTCCAAAGGAACAGAAGCCCTTAAAAGAAAACCCTTAAACCTGCAAGATTAAAGGGGAATGGAGAATAAGACCTTCTTTAAGAGGAAACAACAGAAAACAAAGTCTTAAAGAGTCCTCTCCTGCTGATGTTCAGGTGTATATCAGTATGTGGTGTCTCTACTTTAAAGAGTCCTCTCCTGCTGATGTTCAGGTGTATATCAGTATGTAGTGTCTCTACTTTAAAGAGTCCTCTCCTGCTGATGTTCAGATGTATATCAGTATGTGGTGTCTCTACTTTAAAGAGTCCTCTCCTGCTGATGTTCAGGTGTATATCAGTATGTAGTGTCTCTACTTTAAAGAGTCCTCTCCTGCTGATGTTCAGGTGTATATCAGTATGTAGTGTCTCTACTTTAAAGAGTCCTCTCCTGCTGATGTTCAGGTGTATATCAGTATGTAGTGTCTCTACTTTAAAGAGTCCTCTCCTGCTGATGTTCAGGTGTATATCAGTATGTAGTGTCTCTACTTTAAAGAGTCCTCTCCTGCTGATGTTCAGGTGTATATCAGTATGTAGTGTCTCTACTTTAAAGAGTCCTCTCCTGCTGATGTTCAGGTGTATATCAGTATGTAGTGTCTACTTTAAAGAGTCCTCTCCTGCTGATGTTCAGGTGCATATCAGTATGTAGTGTCTCTACTTTAAAGAGTCCTCTCCAGCTGATGTTCAGGTGTGTATCAGTATGTAGTGTCTCTACTTTAAAGAGTCCTCTCCTGATGATGTTCAGGTGTATATCAGTATGTAGTGTCTCTACTTTAAAGAGTCCTCTCCTGCTGATGTTCAGGTGTGTATCAGTATGTAGTGTCTCTACTTTAAAGAGTCCTCTCCTGATGATGTTCAGGTGTATATCAGTATGTAGTGTCTCTACTTTAAAGAGTCCTCTCCTGCTGATGTTCAGGTGTGTATCAGTATGTAGTGTCTCTACTTTAAAGAGTCCTCTCCTGCTGATGTTCAGGTGTATATCAGAATGTAGTGTCTCTACTTTAAAGAGTCCTCTCCTGCTGATGTTCAGGTGTATATCAGTATGTAGTGTCTCTACTTTAAAGAGTCCTCTCCTGCTGATGTTCAGGTGTATATCAGAATGTAGTGTCTCTACTTTAAAGAGTCCTCTCCCGCTGATGTTCAGGTGTATATCAGTATGTAGTGTCTACTTTAAGAGTCCTCTCCTGCTGATGTTCAGGTGTATATCAGTATGTAGTGTCTCTACTTTAAAGAGTCCTCTCCTGCTGATGTTCAGGTGTATATCAGTATGTAGTGTCTCTACTTTAAAGAGTCCTCTCCTGCTGATGTTCAGGTGTATATCCGTATGTAGTGTCTCAACTTTAAAGAGTCCTCTTCTGCTGATGTTCAGGTGTATATCAGTATGTTGTGTCTCTACTTTAAAGAGTCCTCTCCTGCTGATGTTCAGGTGTATATCAGTATGTAGTGTCTCTACTTTAAAGAGTCCTCTCCTGCTGATGTTCAGATGTATATCAGTATGTAGTGTCTCTACTTAAAGAGTCCTCTCCTGATGATGTTCAGGTGTATATCAGTATGTAGTGTCTCTACTTTAAAGAGTCCTCTCCTGCTGATGTTCAGGTGTATATCAGTATGTAGTGTCTCTACTTTAAAGAGTCCTCTCCTGCTGATGTTCAGGTGTATATCAGTATGTAGTGTCTCTACTTTAAAGAGTCCTCTCCTGCTGATGTTCAGGTGTATATCAGTATGTAGTGTCTCTACTTTAAAGAGTCCTCTCCTGCTGATGTTCAGGTGTATATCAGTATGTAGTGTCTACTTTAAAGAGTCCTCTCCTGCTGATGTTCAGGTGTATATCAGTATGTAGTGTCTCTACTTTAAAGAGTCCTCTCCTGCTGATGTTCAGGTGTATATCCGTATGTAGTGTCTCAACTTTAAAGAGTCCTCTACTGCTGATTTTCAGGTGTATATCTGTATGTAGTGTTTCTACTTTAAAGAGTCCTCTCCTGCTGATGTTCAGGTGTATATCAGTATGTAGTGTCTCTACTTTAAAGAGTCCTCTCCTGCTGATGTTCAGGTGTATATCAGTATGTAGTGTCTCTACTTTAAAGAGTCCTCTCCTGCTGATGTTCAGGTGTATATCAGTATGTAGTGTCTCTACTTTAAAGAGTCCTCTCCTGCTGATGTTCAGGTGTATATCAGTATGTAGTGTCTCTACTTTAAAGAGTCCTCTCCTGATGATGTTCAGGTGTATATCAGTATGTAGTGTCTCTACTTTAAAGAGTCCTCTCCTGCTGATGTTCAGGTGTATATCAGTATGTAGTGTCTCTACTTTAAAGAGTCCTCTCCTGCTGATGTTCAGGTGTATATCAGTATGTAGTGTCTCTACTTTAAAGAGTCCTCTCCTGCTGATGTTCAGGTGTATATCAGTATGTAGTGTCTCTACTTTAAAGAGTCCTCTCCTGCTGATGTTCAGGTGTATATCAGTATGTAGTGTCTACTTTAAAGAGTCCTCTCCTGCTGATGTTCAGGTGTATATCAGTATGTAGTGTCTCTACTTTAAAGAGTCCTCTCCTGCTGATGTTCAGGTGTATATCCGTATGTAGTTTCTCAACTTTAAAGAGTCCTCTTCTGCTGATGTTCAGGTGTATATCAGTATGTAGTGTTTCTACTTTAAAGAGTCCTCTCCTGCTGATGTTCAGGTGTATATCAGTATGTAGTGTCTCTACTTTAAAGAGTCCTCTCCTGCTGATGTTCAGGTGTATATCAGTATGTAGTGTCTCTACTTTAAAGAGTCCTCTCCTGCTGATGTTCAGGTGTATATCAGTATGTAGTGTCTCTACTTTAAAGAGTCCTCTCCTGCTGATGTTCAGGTGTATATCAGTATGTAGTGTCTCTACTTTAAAGAGTCCTCTCCTGATGATGTTCAGGTGTATATCAGTATGTAGTGTCTCAACTTTAAAGAGTCCTCTTCTGCTGATGTTCAGGTGTATATCAGTATGTAGTGTTTCTACTTTAAAGAGTCCTCTCCTGCTGATGTTCAGGTGTATATCAGTATGTAGTGTCTCTACTTTAAAGAGTCCTCTCCTGCTGATGTTCAGGTGTATATCAGTATGTAGTGTCTCTACTTTAAAGAGTCCTCTCCTGCTGATGTTCAGGTGTATATCAGTATGTAGTGTCTCTACTTTAAAGAGTCCTCTCCTGCTGATGTTCAGGTGTATATCAGTATGTAGTGTCTCTACTTTAAAGAGTCCTCTCCTGATGATGTTCAGGTGTATATCAGTATGTAGTGTCTCTACTTTAAAGAGTCCTCTCCTGCTGATGTTCAGGTGTATATCAGTATGTAGTGTCTCTACTTTAAAGAGTCCTCTCCTGCTGATGTTCAGGTGTATATCAGTATGTAGTGTCTCTACTTTAAAGAGTCCTCTCCTGCTGATGTTCAGGTGTATATCAGTATGTAGTGTCTACTTTAAAGAGTCCTCTCCTGCTGATGTTCAGGTGTATATCAGTATGTAGTGTCTCTACTTTAAAGAGTCCTCTCCTGCTGATGTTCAGGTGTATATCCGTATGTAGTTTCTCAACTTTAAAGAGTCCTCTTCTGCTGATGTTCAGGTGTATATCAGTATGTAGTGTTTCTACTTTAAAGAGTCCTCTCCTGCTGATGTTCAGGTGTATATCAGTATGTAGTGTCTCTACTTTAAAGAGTCCTCTCCTGCTGATGTTCAGGTGTATATCAGTATGTAGTGTCTCTACTTTAAAGAGTCCTCTCCTGCTGATGTTCAGGTGTATATCAGTATGTAGTGTCTCTACTTTAAAGAGTCCTCTCCTGCTGATGTTCAGGTGTATATCAGTATGTAGTGTCTCTACTTTAAAGAGTCCTCTCCTGATGATGTTCAGGTGTATATCAGTATGTAGTGTCTCTACTTTAAAGAGTCCTCTCCTGCTGATGTTCAGGTGTTTATCAGTATGTAGTGTCTCTACTTTAAAGAGTCCTCTCCTGCTGATGTTCAGGTGTATATCAGTATGTAGTGTCTCTACTTTAAAGAGTCCTCTCCTGCTGATGTTCAGGTGTATATCAGTATGTAGTGTCTACTTTAAAGAGTCCTCTCCTGCTGATGTTCAGGTGTATATCAGTATGTAGTGTCTCTACTTTAAAGAGTCCTCTCCTGCTGATGTTCAGGTGTATATCCGTATGTAGTGTCTCAACTTTAAAGAGTCCTCTTCTGCTGATGTTCAGGTGTATATCAGTATGTAGTGTTTCTACTTTAAAGAGTCCTCTCCTGCTGATGTTCAGGTGTATATCAGTATGTAGTGTCTCTACTTTAAAGAGTCCTCTCCTGCTGATGTTCAGGTGTATATCAGTATGTAGTGTCTCTACTTTAAAGAGTCCTCTCCTGCTGATGTTCAGGTGTATATCAGTATGTAGTGTCTCAACTTTAAAGAGTCCTCTTCTGCTGATGTTCAGGTATATATCAGTATGTAGTGTCTCTACTTTAAAGAGTGCTCTCCTGCTGATGTTCAGGTGTATATCAGTATGTAGTGTCTCTACTTTAAAGAGTCCTCTCCTGATGATGTTCAGGTGTATATCAGTATGTAGTGTCTCTACTTTAAAGAGTCCTCTCCTGCTGATGTTCAGGTGTATATATAAAGGGATTATTGTTTGAAACCATTAACGAGTGAAAAGGCTTTTTAAATTCCCTTAAACCTTTTATTTTTAGATCCGAGTGAAAATAACATGAAGGCATATTAAAAGCAGCTTGATCCAAATTCATAAAATATAAAGGGAGGTTTGATTTGATTAATTAATGACTGAAAACTGCTTTTAAAGTCCCTTCAGAGCAGGGGTGTCAAACTCAAGGTCCGGAGGCCAAATGTGGCCCACAAGAGCTTGCAAATAATATAATATGTTTATTTTACGGTTACATGCCGATTTACAGAAGCACGTTGCCCATAAACTACATGTCCCACAATGCATCTCAAATGTGACTTTTTTTTCCAGAATTTTGCTTTTCTTTTAAAATCATTTGGAGACGTGCGCACTGAAGAGACTTGCAATTATTTGCGCTAGACTTCTGCTTTCAGACGTAGTTAATTATGAAGTTATTACCCTATCCGATAATAATCCAAAGCAGAGGCAATAATGTAATATAATGCATACTTTTATATTTATTAAATATTTATATATGTATTTTTATACAGTCTTGAAGTTACAGTCGGCCCTTTGAGTGCAACCAAAACGCTGATATGGGTCGCGATCAAATTGAGTTTGACCCCCCCGCTTCAGAGCCTTTAAAATGAGATAAAAGTGAAAAGAACATGAAGGCATTTGAAAAGCAGCTTGAAGGAATAACAGTAGGGATTATTCGTACCATCAATTAATGGTTCAGTGTAAAAATCCAAGGAAACGTCTTCAAATCAAATTTAATTAAATTGCTTAAAGCTTCGCAAAATTGCAAATTTCCTCCCAAAAATAATATAATTGCTCTGGATTTGTATAAAATAAACTTCAAGTATCCTTGATATAAAAACAAACCAAAAGATGAAGAAGAACCTATTTTGACAGAGTGAAAAACTAGAAAAAACTCAAAGGGAAATCAGAACTCCGCCAAGGACAAATGTCCAAGTTTAACACATTTTAAAAAGTACTTTTCCATCCAAAATGTGTGTTAATCCTCGGCCGATGCTACACTCTTCCACCCATTGGTGTGAACATCAGGCAGTCGTTTGTAATCCTGCACAAAGACAGACGAACCAAGAACATCATCCTGGCGAAGACCAGGGACGTTTCTTCCTCTAGGTGGACTGTGCAGATTCCCCCCGCGGCCACTAGGGGGTCCCCAAGATGAAAGTTCAGGTTCAGCCTCAATATATTTGGGGAGAATAAAAATGGGCCGTCTTTATTTGTAGACAGCCGAGCCCCTCCTGTGTTCGGTGAAGCATGATATGCTTACAAATCAAATGTAGGATATGAATACAACTAAACTGCAATGATAGCAAAGCTGAGGCTTGGGTCTTTGGGGATCAATAAAGTCCAAATCATCGTTGGGCTGTCAGCCAATGAGTGACGTCTGAGGAAGATGAACAATTTAAATTATACATTGTTGAGAAAATGCTGCATCTCTTGCGTTTATTGACGTAGAGGAGCCTTTTTGTTTACCTTGCGTGTATTGATGTAGAGGAGCCTTATTGTTTACCTTGCGTTTATTGACGTAGAGGAGCCTTTTTGTTTACCTTGCGTTTATTGACGTAGAGGAGCCTTATTGTTTACCTTTTTAATATCATTTTTGTAAATTTTAATTGCTTGTTTTTGGTGAAATTAGCCTGTTTTCCTCTTAAGGTGTAACAGATTGATGCGTCTCCACAGATCATCTTAAAGGCTTCGGAATCCCCCCATTGTAGTTAAAAAAGTGTAGGAGGTGTGTGGCGCAGTGGTATAGTACGTTGGTGTTCGGATCAGGGGGCACAGGTTCAAACCCCACTGCAGTCAGCACGTCGTTGTGTCCCTGAGACTCTTCACCCCACATTGCTCCTGTGGGGATTGTCCTCAGTATTGAGTATACTTTTATACAAAGCGACTAACAAGTAACATGTAAAAACTAGGGCCCCCAAACAGCATCATAGGGCCCCCAAACAGCTAGACACGGCCCTGGTGAAGACAATAAAAAAAAACACGAAGTGAAAACACAGGTGCTTTAAAAACACTTTTAATAGTGACATTTAGACACCTGAACAAAACAGGTGCACAATAAGACAATATAAATATACTTCTTCATATAGTATTTTTGTCCTTCGAAACT
Source organism: Gymnodraco acuticeps (assembly GCF_902827175.1). Classification (NCBI taxonomy): domain Eukaryota; kingdom Metazoa; phylum Chordata; class Actinopteri; order Perciformes; family Bathydraconidae; genus Gymnodraco; species Gymnodraco acuticeps. The sequence goes on along the minus strand of NW_022992043.1, from coordinate 117,999 downwards.
GCACTGACACACACTGGATCTGACAGCTGAACAAACGGCAGCTTTTTAAACACGGTCTTTTTTTTCTCAACGACACGCAAACGGACGAGTGAGTGAGAAACATCCGAGATGATCTGTTCAAATGTTCCTGTTAAAAAGTCCCGATGTTTGCAGTTCGTCGGCACGTTTCTAAGACTTTGATCGATGTTGGACATGATGCAGTACGACCATATCACCTCTACAGCTCAACATTATTCTTCACAACAGTAAGTTTCACGATGAACATCAACATGTAGTCGTGATTCTGGACGATTATTCCCCCAAATCTCAGAGTATTTCAACCTTTTGTGAGACTTTTTGTTTGTAGACCTGCGTAGATTTGTTTCCTGATTCGGTCCGTTTCAGTTTCCAACTACTGTAGAAATATTTCTTTTTTTTGCACGTTCCACCACCTGAGGCCGATGGTTGTTTGGGACATTTTGAGCTACGGAGAGTTCAGAAACTACAGCAGAGCAGCAACATATCAAGAGCTTGGAGTTGACTCCTCTCCTGCTGATGTTCAGGTGTATATCAGTATGTATTGTCTCTACTTTAAAGAGTCCTCTCCTGCTGATGTTCAGGTGTATATCAGTATGTAGTGTCTCTACTTTAAAGAGTCCTCTTCTGCTGATGTTCAGGTGTATATCAGTATGTAGTGTCTCTACTTTAAAGAGTCCTCTCCTGCTGATGTTCAGGTGTATATCAGTATGTATTGTCTCTACTTTAAAGAGTCCTCTCCTGCTGATGTTCAGGTGTATATCAGTATGTAGTGTCTCTACTTTAAAGAGTCCTCTCCTGCTGATGTTCAGGTGTATATCAGTATGTAGTGTCTCTACTTTAAAGAGTCCTCTCCTGCTGATGTTCAGGTGTATATCAGTATGTATTGTCTCTACTTTAAAGAGTCCTCTCTTGCTGATGTTCAGGTGTATATCAGTATGTAGTGTCTCTACTTTAAAGAGTCCTCTCCTGCTGATGTTCAGGTGTATATCAGTATGTATTGTCTCTACTTTAAAGAGTCCTCTCCTGCTGATGTTCAGGTGTATATCAGTATGTAGTGTCTCTACTTTAAAGAGTCCTCTCCTGCTGATGTCCAGGTGTATATCAGTATGTAGTGTCTCTACTTTAAAGAGTCCTCTCCTGCTGATGTTCAGGTGTATATCAGTATGTAGTGTCTCTACTTTAAAGAGTCCTCTCCTGCTGATGTTCAGGTGTATATCAGTATGTAGTGTCTCTACTTTAAAGAGTCCTCTCCTGCTGATGTTCAGGTGTATATCAGTATGTAGTGTCTCTACTTTAAAGAGTCCTCTCCTGCTGATGTTCAGGTGTATATCAGTATGTAGTGTCTCTACTTTAAAGAGTCCTCTCCTGCTGATGTTCAGGTGTGTATCAGTATGTAGTGTCTCTACTTTAAAGAGACAAGGAAAGAGTTATTGATTGAAACAGAAACTTACAAATCCAAGCTTCCTTAATCTCTTTAGTCGATTGTTGCTGCCGTTGCTGTAGATTAAAAACATCGTTAAAAGGCGGCGAAGTCACCAAGAACTGTCGGAGTGTTTTTGAACAATAAGCTACGACCATGACGATGGAAAAGAAACAACAGGAAGAAAATGCACTGATGGCCATCGCTGTACAAATTGACATCAATTAGAGTATGGCTGCGTGTTGAAGGGGGCGGGGCTTCCTGTCCTGCAGGTGAGTGAGCGAGGGAGGACAGGACAGGGATTGGTCCGTCAGAAGCCACGCCTCTTTTTGACTTCCTGTACATTCTCAGCAATTTCAAGGCAATGAGCAAGAGGTTTTTTTTTACTAGGACGTTCAGCCACGATGACTTTGCTTCACACTTCTTCATCTACAACAGGGGTGTCCAAACTACAGCCTGAGTATAATCTAGTATTTCTTTAACCTTTATTAGAATTATGGCATTTTTATTACCATTATCTTTTTATTTCTGTTGTTATGTATATTTCATATTCTGTTCTCGTACATATCATACTCTATTTACGTGTATATAGACTTTTTCCACAACTTGTTATTTTGTACTTTATCATATATATGTTGCATTGTGGGAGGAGCTCAGGTCAGAAGCATGTCATTGCCATCTCTACCCTGCAGCTTTGTGCACATGACAATACAACCTTTGAATTGAACTGAATGATTTCTTCTTGTTCTGTAAAGAACGTTGAGCTGCTTTGTGCATGAAAGACTATAACACCCCTTGTTGTTAAATACCAACTATGTGCAATATATATATATATATATATATATATATACCGTTAACTACTGTGCAATATATACCTGGCTGATAAATCCTCAGAACTTTTACAGATGTGTATTTTGTTTCTTAGGTAACATTAAGCTGTCTTTGGCTCTTTTCTGCTGTAACAATGTACATGTACCCTCTGTGGGACTAATAAAGGTATTCTGATTCTGAAAGGTTATATACAAATACAGTTTATTATTATATTATTCTTATTATTATGTGGACCTCAGTGATACAAGTTTGGACCCCCCTGATCTAGAACATAACTCAGTGTGATGGAAGGTCCTGGTCCTTCAGAGAGAGGATGTGTGTGTGACGGTATGAAGTGTGTGTGTGTGTGTGTGTGTGTGTGTGTGTGTGTGTGTGTGTGTGTGTGTGTGTGTGTGTGTGTGTGTTCAGTCGTCCTCCTGGTCGCTGTCTCTCATGCTGATCCCCTGCAGGCCGTCTCCAGACTTCACGGCGGCGGTCGCCTCCTCCACCGTCAAACGGTTGTAGACGGTCTCGTAGCTCTTGTTGTTCAGCGAGACGTCCAGAACGCCCTGCAGCCGGAAGTCACGGTACGTCTTCTGATGGAGACAAGGAGACAAGGAAGCAGGGGAAGGGAGGGAAAAGAGAGCATCTTAGAAATGCAGTTTGGAAGAAACTTAGCGGGAAGATTGAGTCTTAACATTGACTAGTTGTACCATATATAGAAAAGACTCAATCATTATTCATTTATCATACAATAGAAAATAACCTTGACCTATGTGATAATATATAGATAGACCTCGACCTTTTAATACCATTGATAATTTATTCATTATTAACTTACAGACGATAAATATGAAAATAAAATTGAAAAATAAAAATGGGGTACTTTATCTACCCATCGTACAACATGTGGAAATTATCTGTCATTTCTAAACATCATTTTATGTTATTGACTTATTGTACGACATACTGTATTAAAATGACAATATGTGGACGTGACCTCGACCATTTAAAGGTATCGTACGATATATGGAAACATTCTTGAGAATTTCTACGTTATATGTAAATGATCTTTTTCTTGTTATCGACTTATTTCACGATATATGGAAATGACCTCCATCATTTTGACTTAGCAGCTTATCGTACTAACACAGGAGGCTGTGGCGCAGTGGGCTAGTGCGTTGGTGTTCAGGGGAGCACAGGTTCAAACCCCACTGCAGTCAGCATGTCGTTGTGTCCCTGGGCAAGACACTCGCCCAGGGACACAACGATGAAATGAAATGATCCCTTTGGCCTGAAGTCTGGATAGTTCTTCTGTTTTAGGAGATAAAGTAGAAGAAGGAAACAGAGCGTCTGAGGAATGCATCGAGGAGGAGGGAGAGGGAGCTGCCGTTCTGCGTCTGAAAGGACAAAAAGCTCAAGGACAAACAGAGTCTTTTATGTGTCGGGCCGAGGCGTCTAAAGGTTTTTTACCTTCAGTCAGAAGCCATTATGATTCCTGGTCTGTTTGCTTTCAAGTTAAACTCGCGCATCTCTGCACATTAGCGAACTATGAAAAGACAAAGCGTCTCCGTTGAGCTTTTTGTTTCCTTCCTCTTCTCTTCACACCGCTGCTGCTTCAAGGACACTCCTCGTTGGATTCGTCCGTGTTTTTCTCGTTGTTGTTGTTCTTCTTCTTCAATGTCACTTCTGGCTGTTTTACCACGAATAAGACGTCATTTGAAGACAACGTTTTGCCAGTCTGAGGCTCTTTCACTGCCTTTCTTTTCACAGCAGAGAAAAGGAGACTTGTGGGTAAAAAGTTAGAGAAATGTGCATTTCATCAGTTTGTGTTGGACCCACTTTCTGTTCTCTTCTGAGGATCTTAAAACAGTTCGTACCTTAACGATCTTGATGAGTGTTTTCAGCTGGTAGACGTGCAGCTGCAGGTCCATTCTGTCCGTCAGCCAAACACACACCAACTTCACAGAGCTGCTGTACCATTGCTGTAAACAACAACAACAACACACTGATGTGGTCACATGGTGTTTCTGCGCAATTATGGATTATAACACACATTTTCAACTTATCCAATATATGGAATTCAAATCAACAATTCTTACGTTATCTAGTCATCTCATACACGGACATGACCTTAATGTACGATAAAGGAACAATTACTTTAACGTTATTGATCCATCATACGACACACAACACAATCCTTTTTACGTTATCAATTGATTGTTTGATATATGAACGTGAGCTCAATACTTTTCACATCGTAGACATATCGTACAATAAATCGTATAATCTTATGGTATGTTGACATGACCTCGATCGGACTAAATATGGACGTGATCCGGATCATTTTTATGTCAATTGTTTATTGTATGACGTATGTAAATGACCTGGATAAGTTCTTACGTTATGGACAAATTGTACGATATACAGAAATGACCATGATCGTTTTTACGTTATCGACCTATCGTCCGATATATGGACATGACCTCAATCCTTTTAAAGTGATCAACGATAAAGGAACAATGACTTTATTGTTATTGATCTAACACACAATATATAACCATGAACACAATCCTTTTACGTTATCAAATGATTGTTTGATATATGAACGTGAGCTCAATACTTTTCACATCGTAGACATATCGTACAATAAATCGTATAATCTTATGGTATGTTGACATGATCTCGATCGGACTAAAAATGGACGTGATCCGGATCGTTTTTATGTAAATTGTTTATTGTATGACGTATGTAAATTACCTGGATACTTTTTTACATTATGGACAAATTGTACGATATACAGAAATTACCTTGAGCATTTTTACGTTATCGACCTATCGTACGATATATGGACATGACCTCAACCCTTTTTACCATAACGACTTATTTTATGTGTAAATGACCTGAATAATTTGTAGTTATAACTTATCATGTAATACATGGACACAACCTCAATGTTAGAGTACGATGATAAGCGATGACCCAAGTTGACAAAAAGTAATAACATAATAAAGCCTTTTCTTCAAAGCAAAGTGTCTGTGTTAAGGTTTCATATTTCCTACCAAAACTCAGGAGGAGTGAAAATCTCCTGAAACTGACACAAAACAGACTTTTCACTTTGTATTTGTAAAAGAAAGTTGTTTTTATTCCTATTCACTTCAATCCATCTGACTGTAGAGAAATGGCAGCCGCAACACACAGTGCTGAAAAAACGCAAAAAGTGGATTATTATAAGTTTGGAGTTTCACAATAAGACACATTAAGCCAACACCTTGATTTTTAACAGCCTTAACCTTTAGAGTGGAGTATTACAAGGGATGACACATGACCCTCGGAGGCTACCATACATCTACAGGCTGAGTATAACACATTTCGCAGTATAAAGGAAGTGACCCTCCAGCTCCAGAGCACATTATTCACAGAAACTAGCAGAAAGCGTATTTTTCATCGTCAAGCTGTTTTTGAAGTCAGAAAACCGAGAGCAAACACCTTGAGGAGTTTCTTTAAATATGCTTAAAAAGAACATACATAAAAACAACATTATGGTGATGCTAAAGAGGGCGGTTTATGGTTTGGGTTCAGAGTTCAGAGCTGTCTTTAGAAACACAACGCTTCAACACGAGGTCAAAGGATGAGCAGCATCCGAACGGCACAACTCAAAGAGGGGGGGGGACAGACAACTCAAAGAGGGGGGGGGGGGGGGGACAGTTCTTTATTTTAAAAAGGTACCAATTTACTGTGAAACTCCTGAATGCAGCGTGTCAGGGGAAGAAGAGTTCACGGCTCTGCGTCGACCTGAGAAATAATCAGGTTCTTGCTTTGAAATGTTCATTAAACTCTCTTCCTTCACACCTCCCACCACCCAGCGAGAATGCAGAGGGAAATTGCTCTGACACCGTAATGACCCGTAATATTCAGATCTGCCTCAACAGACTTCATTTCACACCGACATGGACTGCAATTACCTTCCAATTTGAGAGATAAAAGCTGTCCAAAGGTTATTTAATGCACTTGACAAAAGCCAAAACACGTCCGTGATCATTCGGGGGTCACGCAAATATTTGAATCCATTTATTGTGGGAGCGACACCGTCTCCTTTAATGATGTCAAAGTAATGAAGCAGTGTCAAGCAAACCAGAATGAATGTGGACTTTCAATCAGAGGTCTTACTAACAGTGAGTTTGCTCTCAGAGAAAGTGTCTGTCCTTTGAAGGCTGTTGTTTGAAAGCTCCACGCTGTGAAGAGGAAAGGGTTTTCTGGCGCACTTTAAGATGCCACCGCTGTTTCCATAAGTCGTGCAGATGTGAGTATTTCTGCACTTTGTATTGCTTTGCCTCCTACAGGTAATGTGAGCTAGCATTATGTGCAGCGAACTGGGAGTGTGTGTGTGTGTGTGTGTGTGTGCTTCACACTCTGACTTATCTCATTTCCTCCTCAATTCTGTTTGTTTAGGAAACACATCTTTGAGATGAGCACCAATTTTGACCTCTAAATGTTATCAATTTCCACAGACACACATTTCAATTTGAGCCACAGCAAATGTACATCCACACAACTAGCATCGCAATCAATTGACTATTTATACGTACAGACACTGACATAAAAGACAATATTTGTGCAAGAAAGGCACATCAATACTTTGTGTTTCTTTCTCTGTATTCAATGGAGTTCTACTTTCTTTGAGCCACAGGTTTCACTTCTCCGTTGTGAGCAGGATTACGAAAAAACGAGTGACAACATGTTCCTAAAACTTGGTGTAAAAACTGTTGAGCTAAATAAAAATACATTCAATGATGCAGCGGATCCGAATACATGGGATCCAAACCCACATCGTGTTTTTTACTAACGGAAAGAGCCTTGTCTCTAACGGCTTGTTTCTTCTCATTTATTATTTCTGATACTCCATAGCAAGTCACTCTGGATTTCACTGACACACTATTGGCTTGAAAATGGTCGTTTTGCTTCCGATATCAAAAGTACCAACGACTGAAACTGCGGCGACATCAACGTATCTTAAAATGACAGCAGCACTGAACGAATTGTTATTTAAATGTCCAACATTTTCCACATTTCATTAATATTAACGAGTCTTTAAACTCTGCCAGAGTCCATGGGTGTTTCTCAATGTCGAGGACGCTTGCTTGGTAGGACATGTCTTCCGAGTCACTTCCTTCAGAAGCGAGGCAAGAATCCTTCCTGGCATTCGGAAAACAAAGAGTGGAACAGGCGAGCAAGTGTGCGCCTTAAATTTTCCCCCACAGATTTCCGCGCGCAAAGCATTGTGGGGATTTTTAAGACCGCAGAGGATACACATGTGCAGCCTCGAAATTCCCCGCAACGAAGGACGCCGGACTCGGTAGAATTCCAAGGAGCCTGGACATTGGAACAGTCCTTCGGCGGCACTCGATGACGTAGTATGCTTGAAATAGCGGTTCTGGAGCATCCTTCCTCGACATTGAGAAACACCCATCGTTTCCTGTTAGTGTTTACTTCCTGTCTGTCTTCTTCTACTGTTTCCTGTTAGTGTTTACTTCCTGTCTAATGATTTCTGTCTTTTAACCTCTTTCCTTCTCTTTTCTTTACTGAAGACAGTTTAGCCATCATCAATCCGGAGTTTCCTTCTCTCCACAAATATCAAAATAAATATTAAACAAGAATTCCACAAAGTTTTCTGATGGAGAAAACAAAAGACTGTTTTCCACAGCTGACGTAAAGTTGACCGGACTTCTTTCTGCGGATTGATATGAATGCACACAGTCCATTAATGCTCCTTAGCAACAGTCTGTTCTCCTAACAACGATCTGTTAGCAAAAAATCGAGGAATGTTGAAATTGACCAATCAGGATCGAGTATTCAACAAAGCTATAATAAGTAATGTTTAAAATAAATGAAGAGAAGAATAAAGTAGCATAACATGGAAATAATCAAGTAAAGTTGCTTTCCACTCTCTTGGTGTATCAGAAGAGACATCCATTAAGGTTTCATTGCGGATGACAGATTCCTCCACCATCACTAATGTCTGCTCTTCCTCATTTCCTCCTCCTCTATCGACACTAAACATTTCTAACGCTGCAGTTCGAGTCGTGTGCTAATCGGCTCGCTGTGCTAACAGATGCTCGACCATGTTGAAATTACTGGACGATGTTTGCTGCTCCTGGGATGATTTCCTCTGATTTCTCTCTCCTCTACCCCCCCCCCCCCCCTCAGTGAAACGTTTCTCTGAGTTTCTGGGAGGCGAGTAGCGGATAATCATCGGCCCGACGCTCGCCTCGCGCGCCGCGTTAGCTGTCGTGGAAATTGAGTACGAAGACGCTCCTTAATTGAGCTGATTAGAGGACGAGAGGGGAAACAGATGGAGGGTATATAAGGGGGGGGGGGGGCTGCATTGGTCTTGTTAGAAACAATTTCTACGTGATGAAGAGGAGAGGCTTCCTGCTGGTGTCACAGTAACGATGTCATTTGAACATCTCACACATTGTCAAGGCTTGGCAAAAAAAAACAGTCATTTTGTAAAATAATTAACTATTAAGTCTCTAATTTAAAAATGTATTATTATTATTATTATTTATAAGTCGTCGTCTTGAATCTGGTGCTGAGATGTGGTGAGAAACAGATTGCATTTCTAGAAAATATAGATACAAAAGCAATAGAATAAATGTTGCACTGTAGTAAAAACGAAAGGGTATTTTGTAACAAAACGATTCGTCTTTGAGCGACAACAAATTATTTATTTTCTAAAAAGAAAAACAAGGATGATGAAAATATTTGTAATTCTTTAAGGTCTTTTCCTTAATTATTGAGCCAATTTCTGTTCTCTGCCTTAAAAAAAATGGATCCTAAATAAACCTGCAACAATAAAACAAACTTCAAATATTAGATCTTGTTGAAAAAAATAATAATATCGTTAAAGACTGAATTTGGGATTCTAGGACTTGAATCCACATCTCGTTTATTTATGGTCTTTCACAGCCTGCAGGTTTGTCCTCTAAAAACGCTTCATTAAGGTGATCTGGCTGCTAGTGTGTGTGTGTGTGTGTTGTGTGTGTGTGTGTGTGGTGTGTGTGTGTGGGCATGAATTACACTCCTATCCACACAAAGACATTCCCTGGTGAGCACTTGTACACAAATAGATGGAGAGGCACATGTGAGCATGCACACACAGACAAAAATAAAAAAGTGTTTACAGCTGCGTGCAGAGGACCCCCCCTCAAACACACACACACACACAACACACACACACACACACACACACACACCACACACACACACACCACACACACCACACACACACACACACACACACACAACACCACACACACACACACACACACACACACACACACACACACACACACACACACACACACACCACACACACACACACACACACACACACACACACACACACACACACACACACACACACGATGAACCTCCTGCTTGAAGAAAAGGCTCCATCATGAATTTGACTTGCTCAGACGCAGGTAAACAAGACAATTGCATACCCATAATGCACCTGGCTGGAGGCCTGATGCTGCTGTCTCAATACAAGATTGACTGTTGTGTGTTGTGTGTGTGTGTGTGTGGTGTGTGTGTTGTGTGTGTGTGTGTACAGAGGGCCTTTAAAGTTGTATTGTATCGGGGAATGAGGATGAAAGCAGCATTATTTGCACGATAGGTTCGTATAACATTAATCATTTGGTCCTAAAATATGTCAGACCAGTATTAACATTTTCTTTTGCTAAATCATATTTTTGGCGCAGAGAAGCAAAATGGCATGTGTGGGAATGTACGTTGATCGGAGTGTGCACGGCATAAAAATACACACATTAGTGTAAATCTTTTTGGGATTAGTTTGTGTAAACAGCGCGGTAGGAATGTTGTCGTTTGTGGACATTTAGGACAAAAAGGAGAAGAGAATAAAGACTTTAAAGATGTCTTTGTTACAGCCAAGAATATACAGGCTGTCAATTACGATTTAACACATCGGGGATGGGTGTGTGTGTGTGGTGTGTGTGTGTGTGTGTGTGTGTGTGTGTGTGTGTGTGTGTTTCACGTTGAAAGGCTGAGAGGCCCAGCGTCGGCTCCTCCTCGGTGCATGACTGGCTGCTTCTGAGCTCCATTAGACTCATTCCACACACACACATACAACACACACACACTCTCTGGAGCCTCGGCTACAATGCTCTGAAACCCTCAGGAGGCGGCGGGTGCAGAAATCATCGCTCGGCTTCGTGGCTGCTAATGTGTCCGAGGCTCTGAGCCGCCATGTTCCGCTGCTTTGATGCACGGCGGAGAGATGGTTTGGATGTTTGGAAATATTTTTATAAATCTGAATCCTGGAGAGAGGTGGTGTGTGAGGAAGAGGGACAGGTGTGGGATGGACGAAGGGTGTTTAGGTGGAGGGTGTGTGTGTGTGGTGTGTGTGTGTGTGTGTGTGTGTGTGTGTGTGTGCAGAAGGCTCTCGTGGTTCCTAAGTGATAAACAGGTCAAACAGAAGCGGTGTGTGTTTTCAGCTCACAGCGACCTGCTGCTGCGGCACAATGAAAGCTCTGAGAGAACACACACCTCGCTGTGTGTGAGCAGTGTGTGTGTGTGTGTGTGTGTGGAGGTCTCTATCAGCAAGGTGGGCTTTCTAGACAGGCAGCTACTGCGTATGAAAAGATCTGACGCAGTAAAACATTATCGTCAACATGTCCTCCATTTGTTTTAAATAGTACAAAATCGGACAGCAATCAAATGCTTTTATTATGACACAAATCAAATAAAAGCATTTGATTGCTGTCCGACTCATTCTTTTTACAGGGCTTAGTTGGATACTCCATTCTGATTGGTCAATTTTAACATTACAGAGACTGCTAATTTCTGCTAACAGATCGTTGCTAAGGATAACAGACTGTTGCTAAGGAGGATCAAGTGACTATGTGCAGTCCAATCAATCCACAGAAAGAAGTCCGGGCAATTTTATTAATCCGCTCTGGATTAGCTTCCTCCTTCAGAAAACACTGGAATAGTTTTGAATATCATTTTATATTTGTGGAGAGCATGAAACTTGTAATGGCCCCTCGCTGCAAATGATCCCTTGTTCTTCCTTTGCCCATGCCACGCCCTTTCGATTAGTTTCCAGTAAATCAGGCCAGGTTTCCTTTTATCCTGCTTTAAAAGCTAACTACCTGACAGAAAACATGACCTCCTTGGTGGAGGTAATGATGCTCTTAACTGGAGTCAACATCAATTACAACTTACACTCAGGGTTAAGATAAGTGTGTTCGGTGTTTACCTGCAGCAGGTACATGTGCAGTTGATATTTAATTGAGTCATTATTCACACAAACGCTACCTGTCAAGAAAACATAAACATTGACGTCTGTTTGTTACACGCTCATAGCGGCTGTTCAACTCACGCTGATTCGAAGGTTTACTGCAAATCGTTGGTCTGTCCATCGGTCCACCCCACCATGACAGCCGTTTACCCGGCTTCAGTGCGAGATACAGTACAGCGCTTTCTGATTGTCAACTTGTCTGAGAGAAATAACTTAGAAATGAATGAAAAACTGAACAGCTCTTATGTGATCATGCCTGGAGAATACACTAGGGATGTAACGATATATCGAATATCGCGGTAAATAGATGTCTCAATACCGTCGTGAGACTGACAAAATCTACTGCGATTTTTCTTTTAAATAATTTTTTTTTTTTTTAAACCTTTATTTAACCAGATGGTCCCATTGAGATCATTAATATATTTTTCAAGGGAGACCTGTCCAACATGGCAGCAAGTAGGTTACAACATGAACATAAAACAACAGATAACACAAAAGGACATGGTATTTACAGGGCTACATGTACACACCTAGAGACATTGACAAGTACCAACAGTATATTTATATCTCTGTCAATAAGCCTCACCTTCTTGGCAAACACTGTATTGTTTTTGAAGTGGTGGAGAGACAATGCACAGTTTGACCCACTGCTGTCACCCATGGCCAAAGCATACCTCTCTGTCCCAGCAACATCAGTACCAAGCAAGAGAGTTGTTTCCACAGCAGGGGATTTTGCAAACGCCCAAACATCCCAGCTTCTACCTGGAAATGTGGACATGCTCATATTCCTAAAAGATAACCTTGATGCCGCTGAGTGAGTGAGTGAGTGAGTGAGTGAGTGAGTGAGTGAGTGAGTGAGTGAGTGAGTGAGTGAGTGAGTGAGTGAGTGAGTGAGTGAGTGAGTGAGTGAGTGAGTGAGTGAGTTAGAGTTGAGTTACTTGAAAAACTAAAGTGAAACTTGATTCTATTGCAGGGTCTGATTATTATATTGTTGACACTTTAAAATACTACTATCTACTAAAATGCTGTACAGATCAGATTAATTATTTCATAAAGAAAAAAAAATTAAGTAAAAAAAAAAATATCTAATTTGTTCCTTTATTTTTCAATATCGCGATAAATATCGTACCGTGGACTTTTTATCGCGATATTATCTTACCGTGATTTTTTGGTATTGTTACATCCCTAGAATACACTGTAACCGTTTTTGTGTCCTGACGTTCTGATTGGTGTAACCACAGGTTAACAACCAATCAAGAGATTTTAACGTTTTGTTTTACTACATTAAATACGTCAGCCATTTACGTCGGCATCATTAACATGCTTTAGATAAACTTGATGAACTGTGTGTTGCTTCAAGTTAGATTTCTCGCATCATTTGATTTCTTTTAGTGATATTATCTCAGGTATAAACATCGTAAGTACAACGTTATTATAACCGATAGAACTCCAAAAGTATGACCTAGGTTGCGGTAAACCGGCTGTGTTTTAGACTCACCTCGAACACCTTCTCGGTGTACAGCTCGTCGTTGACGCGGTCCCGCAGGATGTCCTGGTTCTGCCGGATGAAGGTGATGTAGGTGTCGGCCAGGTCCATGCCTGGTTTCTGCAGGAGAGAGGACACACACACCTGAAGAAGAACTGCAGGGAGGAGGAGGCAGGATACGAAGAACGATGTCAAACTACATGCAGTGCGTTCAGCCTGGTGGTGGAAAGGATCATGCCTGGCATTCATCGTGCAAAGCTTCGTCCATGCTGATCATCAATGATATCACACCACAGGAGAAGGTGATGATGGAACAAACCCCTGATGATAATGCCATTGGGAGAAACACAAGACAATACAAAGAGAGTCCTGCGATAACTTCAGCTAGCTTCTATAACTCGACGCCGTGTCATTGACGGTTCCTACGTCA